>NW_020229958.1:0-17207 GCF_003227715.2 Harpegnathos saltator | reverse complement strand
TCTTTTATCCCTTCGTCACTCTGTACCACGCCGGTACCCGCCCTCCGTTTCTTAAGAATACGTGACGAAAAGCCTCCGTCACGCTGATCGAAGACTTGCTTCGTATTGGTTCCACCCAGACAAATTTGCTAAACACATCGATGATTGTCAACAAGTAACAATAGCCTTCGTTATAATTTCAGAGATTAGCGAGTTCGATCAAATCGACCTTCCACAGATCGTCGATATTCGTGACGTTGTAATGCAAACGTGGAAATTTATGTCCTATCGGTCGATGAAGTGTGTACGCATCCTGCGACTGAAGCCAACGAATAATCTCTTCACGTGGCGGAGCCGGGTCCTGCTGCTCGCGAAAGATTTCTTATCGCAGAGTATCCCGTATAGTGTGCAGGATCGTAGAATTTTGCGAGGTCGGTCATTCCAGCGTGTTCCAATTGATCAAACGTCTTTTACTCGCTGATTTAAATGCGTTATCGCTTACTCGCGTTTTACGCCTATATTGATCAGAAGTCATAAATGTTGCGTGTACATGCCCACCGTCGCGTTCTTCTCCCGCGAGAGACGTCTCCCCGATAGCACGCTTGCACGTTCACCCCTTCGCTGGTGGAAGTCGATGTGCATAGCTGTTAGCCGTTGAGGACGCTATACTCAGTTCTAACGGGTTCCAATGTATCATGCATATTTTATTCGTTGGTTTAGAAACGTCACCGCTCATACACGTTTTATTACTATTCTCAGTGGTTGTTACAAACAGCGCCCGTCCATCCTCGTCATCCTTTTCCTCAAGCGACGTCTGGACAATCTTACGTTTAGACCAAAGTTGATTGTCAGGTAACGGAGCGGGGTACTGCTACCTTTCGGAAGAGTTTCTCTCAATCTCGCAGAAAGACAATTTTCTTCCGTGTCTTCCTCTAGTAATTCCCGATTTCCTACAAATTCCGAAGGAGTATTCACTTCACGCAAAAGTTGTGCAAACTGTACTTTCGCTACCCGCTTGTTAGTTTTTCGTTCACGAGGCCGCGTCGTTCAAGAGATCGACGATATTCGGTCTCTCAGAATTCAACCATCTATAGTTACGACTCCCTGTCTATCTCAACTTAATCGACTGGGTCCGCCACATCACACAAATGGGTCAGCAGCTTGCGCGCTTTAGCCCGGTAACTTTTTGGCACTTTATTCAGTATTCTTCCTATGCTTTTCTGTTCGCTGGTGCGATGATGACGACTGCGTCTTTCGTCTCGTACGTATTGAGAAACGTTCAATGTTCAATGTGTCAGTCTCTAAGTTAGGAATATCTTCATTTACAGCCATACCAGCGTTTTCTCTACCGAGGTTTCCTTTAGCGTAATCGTCATCTTCTTTTTCCGCGAGATGTCCTATTATTTTTAATGTCAGCCTCAATTTTTTCGTTTTTCTTTTTTTCCTTTTTAGAGATTGATTATTTTTTATTTTTAGTAATTAAGTGCTTTTTTTTTTTGTTTATTTTTTTATTTTGTGTTTTTTTTTTATCTTATTTTACTTTGTTCTTTTTTAATTTTGCTTTTTTTTTAGTTCGTTTTTAGATCTTTTATGTTTTTATTTTGTATAATTTGTAATTTTAGCTTAAATATTTAAAGTAACAGTACTTAATTCAAAACTAAAACGAACGCCAACTCCATACACACTTACTGGCTAAAAAAGAAATATTAGCCGTATCTACACTAATTGGAACCTTAATACAATCATACAATTTATTTCTTTGCTGTGTTTTGTTCGGTGGCGCCGGATCATCGCACCTGGCCATCCTTCACCTGCGTTATTTTCTCACACACTCCCACCTTTACGCCTCGCCCTCGGCGGCTCGCCTGTATGCAATGAACACCTAGTCGTCGCAATAGAATCCTGATGGCTTGGACGTGTTTGAAAATACGGCCGTTTGAAGCCGTTGATCCTTTCCGATTCGAAGAGCCGTGTCATTAATTAGTTGGTATTCGGTATACGTATGCTTGGCTAATAAGTCGAATTTTACTCTTCCCTCCCCTGTTTTCCACGCCCGCGGCTTTATTTCAATTTGCTACATAGCTCGTTGGCAAAATCAGTAGCTTTCAACGTAACGTTTGCAAAGTAGACCTATCAGTTGCTGTCCACGAACTATATTCTACGTTAGCAATGCACGCATCATCCAATATTTCAAATAATTTAGAGGAAAGCTATATAACGCTTGGACATTTATTGCATTCATTAAGATGACAATTGGAACATGGAGTTTTACAAGTTATCAGATCCAAGCAGTCTTTATAACAACAAATTAGCTTCTCTAAGTGATTTGTAATTTTGTTTATATCAATCGCATCTAACATTAGTTTATAATTGAATGAATTGAACAGACACAAACGCTGTGTGATCCACTAGCTCCAGCTAAAATATAGTGTTTCGGGCGCAGTTTTAGCAAATGTGCTAAAACCTACTGATACTTTCGGATTAGATTTCTTAAAGATAGCATACAATTCTTTCAAATTTTAAAAGCAAGAGACGTTTTTGTACCTGAGTTCGTTTCTGCGTTAACTATAACTGATATAGCGTCTTTCATTCCAGGAAGCACTCTGCCGTTAGAGTCACTTTCGTAAAACTTGACTATTTTCTCAATAGTAGCCGAGGGTAAAGTTTTACCAATATTTGCTGTTAAATCCGGTAAAATTCCTTTTGTAGCTCTAAGCATCTTAGTTTTTTTTGCTAAATGCCGTGATGCGCCAAATTCTTTTGATATTTTATTAATGCTCTAAGATTCTGGAGCTATAGTAAATATTTTTAACTTTAGGGGATCGTTTCCTACTTGATTGGAAAATTTTTCTTTCAATCCCGTCAATAACTCTTCCAATTCCATTTCTCGAACAGATCGCGATTCGTCTCTACCTTGAAGAATAATTAGTATTTGCTTCTAAGGAGCTTTCAGTGAAATCAATGTTGCCAATATTTTCAGAAACATTATGTATAGAATTATCAGCAGCTTGTGAATCAGGCTTAAACATTTTTCTACAATCAGTACATACTTTACAGTCCTTTGGTGAATAAGGATGTAGTTGTATCATCGATTTCGATATAGCACGTAAATCTTTACCGACATGACCTTTCTCGCCTGATTTTCTGAAAGGATTTATACATCGATCTCTTCGAGATTTTTCTGACATCTCTAAGGTAATGCACAGAATAGTAGCCTTGAAAAGAACTGATTTATAAAGTAGCGCTATAAAGGATTGATGTACAGTAACCCTGAAAAGAACTGATATGAAGTAGCCTTGAAAGAACTGATGTGAAATAGCTCTAAAAAAGAATTGATGGAATGATAGCTCTGAAAAGAACTGATATGAAGTAGCCCTGAAAAGAACTGATGTGAAGTAGCTCTAAAAAGAACTGATAGAATGATAGCTCTGAAAAGAACTTCTTGCACAAAATCGAAAAAACACCAGTGGAATTGGATAAATATAATACATGGTGCATTGAAATGTTCGGTTCCGGTACACTCGTGCAGATCAGCGCAGCTAACTTCGAAATTATCAGCGCATAAACAGTCAGACGTAAGACGTTAATAACGTTAATAACTCGACTGTGATTGCTCGATTCATTTACTGGTTTCACAGTTTCAAACGTTTCACAGTTTTGGCCGTCATACTGGATCGGCCATTGTGAATTTTGGAAACCTGATAACGGATTCGTGATCGCCCAAACAACTTCCCGATTTACATTTAAATGAACATTAAAAAATGTTTAAATCTTTCATCCGCCATATTGGATCAGCCATTTTGATTTGGAAATCTGATAACGAATTCCTAATCAGCTATCCAAAAAAAAACACCCGATATTCAGTTTTATGAAAATTAAAAAACTTTTTAATCTTTTATCCGCCATATTGGATCGGCCATTGTGAATTTTTTAAAACTATCAGGTAGCTGATGAAAGTACATGTATAAACGTATAATTCAGGCACAAAAAAAATTTTTAACACTATGCTTTTGACACGAAATTGTAACAAACACTTAATTTTTTTAGCTTCTCCTACGTGTCGCCGTCATGCCTGGTCAGCCATGTTAAATTGTTGAAAAGTGCCAGACGGCATCGAAAACTAGAAGCTTTAAGCTAAATTTTGGCGTATTGTAAGTTAGATTTAGTCCAATACAATTTTGGGCAGCGGGGGGTGTCGTTTTGACAGAGAATGCCCATATGTATGTAATATGAATACCAAACTCAAATATTTTTCTCAAAATATACAGGGTGTGCCATTTTAAAAAATGCACCTCAATAATTCTTCAACAAAGCATTTTTAGCAAAAATGTTTCAACAAAAGTTGTATGATTTTATGGGAGACATAAAACAACTATACCATTTTGTTTACAAAACATCATTTTCGAGATATTCACTGATTATTACTTTTCTTAAATAGAAACCCCAATTTTTTTATTACACCTCCTTTTTCTATCAACTAATTTAAACAGTTTTTTGTGTGAAACATTTTTTCATTTGTTTAATATTAATGAAATTTGTTCGTCTTGAAGGGGGACATCCAATGATATCAAACTCGACCTCCCACCCCACTCCCGGGGGGCGGGGGTGGGGGGCAACTTTGAAATCTTAAATGGGAACCCCCATTTTTATTGCAGATTCGGGTTCTACGCTACAAAATACGTAAGATTCGTTAGAAACTGTTTTTTTATTCGTGATAGATGGCGCTGTAATCGCAAAAAATCAGATTTTCTGCAATTCTCCAGAAATGATCATTGGATTGAAAAATAAAAAAAATACCTGTTACCACCCCCGGGAGTGGGATGAGAGGTCGAGTTTGATATCATTGGATGTCCCCTTTCGAGACGAATAAATTTCATTACCCCACTTTTTTTGATCCGATATGTAGTTTTCCAGATATTACGATTTGTCAGGTTAAATGGGACACCCTGTATATAAATGTGAAACATATAAGGTTTTACAAATAAAACTTATCTAACTACAAAACAGATGTGATATAAAAAATATAAAACTTTTTAAACAAAAAGGTAAAAGGAGGCACCAAGTACACGCGCAACACGTATTGTGTTATTTTTAGAAATGTCAAATTATTAAGTTATATATGTATGTAACATAAATTTGTAACATATTTTTATAAATAAAACTTATAACTATAATAAAGCTCTACAACACTGTTCTACTTTACAAAAGAAGTGATATATTAAAATAGTAATGCCAACTGAGACACCTAACATATATACAGGATGTCTCAGAACTTTGGGACACGAGCTCCGTAGGAACATAGAGCTAGTGAGACGAACAAAAGAGTCCTTTACCATAATGTGAAAATCGTGATAGTTTTTTTAATTATAACAGCGCAAAGTTAGGCGTTTTCCACGCCCAGCACGACTTATAGACGCTTCGCGGTAAGCTGTGTGCGTAGGGGCTGAGCGATAACGCGGCTCGCGTTAACCGTCGCGCGGCAACAAAGTGCCAAGACGCCATCGTAACAATCAGCGCGAGGCGCGTTATCGCTCAGCTCCTACGTACACAGCTTGCCATGGAGCGTCTATAGGTTGCGATGGGCGCGGAAAACGCCAAATTTTACGCGGTTATTACTAAAAAACTATTACGATTTTCACATTATGGTAGAGGACTTTTTTGTTTCTCTCACTTTGCTCTATGTCCCTACGGAGCTCGTGTCCCAAAGTTCTGACACCTTGTATATGATTATAATATAATTAATTCTTTATTCACGATAAACAATGTTTCAGCTTTTAGAACTGTGCATCGTACCATACTTGAGCATGTATTTTTGGGCAATGTAATTTATTATTTTCGTTATACAAGTAATAAGTTTGTACAAGTAAAACTTATACTTCAAACAATAAATACTTTTATCGAATACTGTAAATAAAACTCTACAAAAGAGTGATATAACAAAATAGTAGCATCAACTGAAAAACTTTACTCAACATCAACTCTACAAATGAGAGCGATTTGTAATTTGAAGATAATTGTATCGAAATCTTCCAATGATTCACAGCCCGGTACTTCAAAAACAGTATTTTCATTATTTACTAGAACACTGAATTTTATGATTATTTTATTTATTATTATAACAAATTAGTTATAATAACAATGCAATAAAAAATATTTAATGCAAAAAATCTTGGCGCGGCTGCATCAAAAACAATATTACTTCTATAACGAAAATAACAAATTACATTGCCCAAAGATACGAGGGTTGCGTCTTATATTTCGGGAATAGACGATCCAGGTGCTGCCATCTGCCAACCGACGTCCCTAACGTAAAGTTCGACTTTTTGTCAGTATACTTACTCAGAACGTTTTGATGTCCATGCGCCATTTGTGTTGTTTACAGTGACATGAAAAATTGATGTCGGCCAAGAAATGGAATTAAGTCGTGAACATTTCCGTGCGATTATTTTTTACAACTTTCGAAGTGGATTATCTCAACAACAGTGCATTGATGAACTTTATTCGACTTTTGGCGATGAAGCACCATCAAAAACCACTATATATCGATGGTATACGGAATTCAATCGTGGCCGTAGTTCACTTAGTGAACTATGATGAATTTCGTGAAGGTCGTCCAAAATCGGTTGTTGTTCCAGAAAACATTGATGCTGTGCGTGAACTGATATTGCAAGATCGTCATGTGACTTATCGTGAGATTGAGGCATCCTTGGGCATTAGTGGGACCAGCATACATTCAATATTGCATGAACATTTGGCTGTCAGAAAAAGTTGTTCGCGTTGGATCCCACATAATTTAACAATCGCTCAAAAAAAGGCTCGTGTCGATTGGTCGAAAAAAATGTTCAAGAAATACGATTGCGGTGCTTCAAAACACGTCTATGATATCGTAACAGGTGACGAATCCTGGATCTATGCGTATGAGCCCGAAAGTAAACAGCAGTCGACTGCATGGGTCTTTCAAGATGAGCCAAATCCAACAAAAGTTGTTCGCGCACGAAGCACTTCGAAGCAAGTGGTCGCCTGTTTTTTCGGAAAAGCCGGACATGTGGCAACTGTACCATTAGTGCAATGTCAGACGGTTAATTCTGAATGGTACACAACCATTTGTTTGTCAGAAGTCTTCGGAAAAATAAGGGAAACCAATCGCCGAAGACGCATCATTCTCTACCAGGACAATGCGAGCTCTCACACATCGGCTCAAACAAGAGACTTTTTGAGAACTGAAAAAGTCGAATTGATGGGTCATCCGCCGTACAGCCCTGATTTGGCACCCAATGACTTCTTTCTATTCCCGCAAATCAAAAATAAATTACGAGGTCAACGTTTTCCGACGCCTGAAGAAGCGGTTGATGCGTTCAAAATGCATGTTTTAGAGGTACCTCAATCGGAGTGGAAAAAGTGCTTCGAAAATTGGTTCAAGCGCATGCAAAAGTGTATTGATCTTTATGGAGAATATTTTGAAAAACAATAAACCCATGTACGATGATTAATTTCCTTTTTTTGTTCTCTATTCCCGAAATATAAAAGGCAACCCTCGTACACACTCAGGTATGGTACGATGCATAGTACTAAAAGTGCAAACTTTGTCGTTTATCTTGAATAAAGAATTAATTATATTATAATCATAAATATCTAAATGTTAGGTTTCTCAGTTAGCGTTACTATTTTAATATTTCGCTTCTTTTGTAGTAGAACAGTGTTACAGAGTTTTATTATAGTTATAAGTTTTGTTACGTCCTGCGAATTCCGGACAATTATTTAAAAAATCTTTTCTTCTTTTTCTCTCTCCTTTCGAACTTCTATTCGCCTAATATAACTATATAATGGGAATATATATATATATATATATATACATAGTACGAGATAATGAAATTAATACATATATATAGGAAAGACATATATATATATGTATTGTTAAATCAATAAACATATATATATATATATAGTTAAATCAATAAATAACATATGTTGTGTTGTGAAGGAACATCCGACGACGTATTTTCTTAATATGAAATTTACACTTTTCATCTTTGACTACAAATAACTCAGTAACGAAAGCATTTAGGGCAAAAATAAATTTTATTTCCGTATACATAATGCAATAAGCTCCTGTTAATTCGATTGCGCCTACTTAGAACTTGATCTGACCAACCGTTACAGAGCTACAGCTATTTGGTTATTTCCTAACTCAAGCTGTCGCGTAAAGTTTGCACTCATTTGCTCGCTTCGCGTGCACTTGGCGCGAGACATTCCCGTGTCTCTTGAAAACATAATTTTAAATATTATAAAATGATAAAAACAAATAATTCAAAATCATAGGCAAAATAATCTTTCAACATATATATATCATCTCATCATATCGTATTCGGGTAAAAATTCCTCGTATATAAATAATTAATATAACTAATATGGTTAATATTAATATTATTATAAACTTAATACTTAAATATAAATTACTGTTAAATAAGACATAAAAATAATTATTCCATACTCTGTTAAAAAAATTAAAACAAAGCCCCCCTAAAATACTCTACATTAAATTCTGAAACTAACTCTGATTCCTCCTCTACTAAATCTATAGGATTACGATTTCATTCTGCCAAAACTCTAATAAAAAAATTAATATTAAAGGAAACAATATTCAAAAATATGAAACTTTAACTTATCATTTCATAAAATCTAATCATCTATATCCTTCTTTTAAAATTATCTGAACTAAAGTAATTATAATAAATCTAACCTTATATGATAAAACCTGAGCTAATGAACGAATTGACCCAATTATCGAATATATTGAATTTGACAATCACTCTATTAATATAATAGTATGACTATTTAATCTCAAAATGACAATAATAATTAAAATTGAATAATTTATAAAATAAACATCAGTAACATAAAAATAATTTATTCAAACTATTAATAATATTACAAACCTGAAAATTGGCATAAAAAAATGAATAAACTTATTTCTTTTATAAATAAAAATAAATTCTTTCCTAAATAACTTAATAGCCTCAGCAAATGGTTGTAAAATACCTTTTACCCTAGCTTTATTTGGCCCCTTTCGATCTTGAATATATCCTAAAACCTTCCGTTCTAAAAGTGTCAAAAAAGCCACTTCTACTATTACTATCAATACTAGTCTTAAAAACCTAAGTAAATTTATTAACAAATAATTAATATAATTACAAATAATAATTACCTATATGTATATAAATATATTTTTAAATTCTAAATTTAATACACTTTACCTGCCAAAGTAATAAATTTATCCTAAATTAATTTTATTCAATTTTAATTAAAAAATATTCTTTATAAATAGTCCTTTCGTACAAACTTATAATAATTTTTTATATAGATAGAAACCGATCTGACTTACACCGATCTAAACTCAAATTATGTAAGATTTTAATAATTGAACAGATTAAATATTTAAAATTCTTATTTTAAAATTAACCTTAATTCAACATCGAGGTCATAATCTCAATTATATATATACTAGAACAATACAAGCGCACGCTATGCGCTCGCCATTTAGCTCTTTGTAATTTTATGTATTATGTATTATGTATTATGTAATTATCCGTACGAATTATCAGTACTAATACTAAAAAATTAATTGTTACCATATTGTTATTTAATAAGTAGTGAATTTTTATAAAAAATTCAGAGTTGGTACAGTTTATTTCACATACATGTACTACTGTGATTGTATTTTGCATGTATTCATAAGTTAACTATAAGTTTCCATAAGTTTTTACAAAATCTTTAAAACTAAAAACGGTACTAACTCAATACCTTCTATAATAAGTCACTATTCCTTAAATTATCAGAGTTGCAACAACCCAGATAGAACAGGATTATCATTTAAAAGTCACTTTAGAGTCAAGATGACATCAGAAAGACTATAAAATGATGTCAAGTCACATAAAAATCAAATTTTTATTAAATAATATTATATTTATTAGAAAAAATATTGGATCTGGGAAAAAGTTCGTGGCGTTTTTCCCGATAGATGGCGTCAATTGCAAATAACTCAGGAAACACAGATCGCAGCGACACCACTAAACGCTCGTTGGAAAGGTGACACTTCGAGCGTTACTTTGAGTGTATAAACATCGAAATTGGTGCAGTGATTGGAAAGTTGTTTGCGTTTGAAAATGGAGAAAAGTAATGAAAAATTGCGCTATATCTTGCAATATTATTACGACACAGGGAAGAACGCTGCGCAGGCTTGTGAAAAAATTTGTGCTGTGTACGGTGAAGGTACTTTATCAAACTCTGCTGCGCGGAAATGGTTCGCTTGCTTTCGTTCTGGTAATTTTGATGTGAAAAATGAGTCACGCTCTGGTCGTCCAATCACTGAAAAAGCTGATAAAATTCTTGAAAAAGTCCAGTAAGATAAGCATATCAGCAGTGTCGTTATTGGTATGGAGCTAGGCATTGACCACAAAACTGTTTTGAACCATTTACACAAAGCTGGCTACAAAAAGAAGCTCGATGTATAGGTTTCTCATGAGTTGAGCGCGAAAAACATGATAGACTGAATTAACATCTGCGATGCGCTGCTGAAACGCGCAATGAAATCAAGCCATTTCTGAAACAAGTCATAACCGGTGATGAAAAATAGATCACGTACGACAATCGGAAGCGTAAAAGATCGTGGATAAGGGATGGTGAGCCGTCACAAGCGTTCGCGAAGCCAGGATTGACGCCGGAAAAGGTGATGAAAAAGGTGTGTGTGTAGTGGGACTGGAAGGGAATCGTCCACCATGAGCTACTTCCAGTTGGTCAGACGATTGATTCACAACTCTACTCTTGTGGACAAGACTAGAGAGATTACGTCAGACAATTGAGAGAAAACGGCCCGAATTGAATAATAGGAAAGGTGTTGTCTTCCATCATGACAACGCCCGACCACATACTTCTTTGACCCGTCAAAAATTGCGAGAGCTTGGTTGGGAAGTTTTGATGCATCCACCTATATAATCCTATATAGTCCAGACATAGCACCCTCTGACTATCACTTGTTCCGATCTCTGCAGAACTCTCTCAATGGAATTAAGCTGGTTTCAAAAAAAGCCTATGAAAACCACTTGATTCAGTTTTTCAACCAGAAACCACAGAAGTTCTTCACCGGCATGATGGCATCATGGCTCTACCCGAAAAATGGCGAAACATTGTCGATAATAATGGAGCATATTTGGTTTAAATAAATTCATTTTCACACTATAAGAAAACCAGTTGAATTTTACAAAAAAACGCCACGAACTTTTTCCCAGACTCAATATTAAAATAATGTGATATTAGATATATGACAAATATTAATTGTAATATACAGAGTGTTATAAAAGTCCCGGAGGAGCAAAATAACTCGACAAATATGAGTCCTAGAAAAAATGCGAAGTACTGGCTTTTTATGATTTTTTCCTGGATATCTGATGGTGACCTTGGATTTGACCTTGACAATGACCTTGAAGGTCATTTCAAGGTCTGGTCAATTTTTTTTAAATAGGACCCCATACTTTTGACCCCATAAATGAAAAGAGCGGAAAATTTTACGTTCGGAATCTTGTTCTCAAAATTATGCGTTTTACGTTACTTCGCTGATCGTGAAGTCTACTGAAAGTAAAGCATCTCGGAACCCGACCACTAAAGACAAAGTGTCTCAAACCCGACTACTGAAGGCAAGGTGTCTCAAACCCGGCCACTTAAGGCAAGGTGTCTCAAACCCGACCACTGAAGGCAAGGTGTCTCAAACCCGACCACTGAAGGCAAGGTGTCTCAAATCCGACCACTGAAGGCAAGATGTCTCAAACCCGACCACTGAAGGCAAGGTTCAGTTAGTCCCGGCCACCGAAGGCAAAGCATCTTGTAACTCGGTCTGAGATTACAAAAGATGTTCAAAATGTTTCCCATTGACCGTTTGACAGTGTATTTGACAGGTCAAGGTTGAAAACGTCATATCCGAACGTAAAATTTTTCAATCATGACACTTTTAGGTCAAAAGTATGGATTTTCAGTCCTAAAAAAGTCCGGTTTGACCTTAATAATAATCTTAACTCATGACCTTGAGAATAAGGGCAAGGTCACGGCTCAATGTCCCTCGTTGACCTCTACATTCTTATTCTTATGCGTAACATTGTTCCCTAGCAGGTGTATTTTCGAAGATATTCGCGTTTTCAGCCTAAAACAAGCTTAGACCTTTATGTGACCTTCAGAGATCAAATTTGGCAGTGTTCAAGGTCATATCCGAACGTAAAATTTTCCGCTCTTTTCATTTCTGGGATCAAAAGTACCGGGTCCTATTTAAAAAAATTGATCTGACCTTGAAATGACCTTCAAGGTCATTATCAAGGCCAAATCCAAGGTCATTTTCCGATAGCCAGAAAAAAATTATAAAAACCCAGTACTTCGCATTTTTTTATAGAACTCATATTTTTCAAGTTATTTTGCTCTTCCGGGACTTCTCTAACACCCTGTACATATTAATAAACCACTGATTTCATGATCTCCCCCGTGGACGCCATCTTGACATGGTGGGGAAGCTTGCATGTCCTGATGAAGTACAAAACTGTGCCGGCGGGGGTTTCGGTCCCTAGCAGGTCCTACCATGGAGTGGTCTGTACGGAGGGACCAGATTAAGAGCGTCCATAATACTCCTGGATGGGCAGCTGCCTCCAGGTTTTACCTAGAGACTGGAGAACCGTACTTGTACGATCCAAAGATCCCTACAACGCGGGTAGAGCGGCCTTGTTAGCCTTGGGTAGGCAGCCGGTCTAGGGAAAGGAAAATCCCGAAGATAAACCCGTGTATGTGGAGGCACGTAAAACCCCCACATTTATGGAGTGATGTCCAAGAAAGAGGGTAACATCCCGGTACTCGAAGCCGGGAACCAGCGGGTGGGGTTGCATCGTCCCGGCACCCTCCCGTCGTCATCAAGCGACGGGCTAGGTGCCGGGACGATGCCAGGCGGACGCGCCACTGGAACTGGCTACCGCCCGAAGAAAGATGCCTAAGGAGAGACCGGGGACGAGTGGGTAGGACTCGCCCCCGGCCTCTGCGAAGGCACTTAAAAAGAGGAAAAGGAAGGCGGAGACGTCCGCTTCCCAACTTTGGAGAGACAGGGAGGTGCACTTCCCTCCGCTCGGGGACGGTAATGTCTCTCGGGCGGGGGGAAGTGCGGCGCCCTGGGAACGCGAGGGCGGGGCGATTGACCTGTCCGCCTCGCAGATGTGGGAGCGGCACTTCCCGGGGAGGGGTTGCTCACCGAGGGGGGAGGGGGTTTAGGGGAATCTCATCGGGGACTCCCACACACCTTTAACTCCCCCGTGGACGCCACCTTGACGTGGTGGAAGAGCTTGCGGGTCCCAGTGATGTACAGGGTTATACCGGCATGGACTTCGGCCCCTGGCAGGTATTACCATGCCGGGGTGGCCTATACGGAGGGACCTTACTAAGAGCGTCTACTTCTGGAAGGGCAGCTGCTTCCAGGAGGTACCCAAGGACTGGAAGGTCGTACTTGTACGTCCCGAAGGTCCCTACAGCGCGGGCAAAGCGGGCTCGTTAGCCTTGTGTAGGCAGCCAGTCTAGGGGAAGAAAACCCCGAAATCAAACCCGAGTGCATCGGGCTCGTAATAATCCGACACTTAGATGGATTCATTATGACGACAATGGCAGTAGACGTCTCAGGACTCGGACTTGAGAAACAGCGTACGGATGGGGGTAGCGTCCCGGCCCCCCTACGTCGTCATCGAGCGATGGGTGACCGCGGGCCCCTGTGCCGATTTGACGACCGCGAAGCGTCGTGGCGGGGACATGGTCCTGACCCCCGACACGTCGTCAATCGACGACAGGCCACCACTCAAAGCAAGCTCCGAAAGGAGCAGAAGTCGAAGTACAGGTGGTAGTAGCGCGAGCTACGATCCGCCTTCCGACAAGGACCCCGATTATCGGAAGTCCTTCTCCGAACGTGGGCGCCGGAGGGTCCGCTCCCGCCGGGGAGTGAGTCAAGCGGGCCCTCGCGTGAGGAAGAAAGAGCAATCGCGCACCGTGGGAGGAACCTCGGCGAACAGCTGGAAGAACAGTCTTCGCCCGGGGACTAGTTTCGTGAGCCTTCGGTCAGAAGCAGGGCGGCCACGCGAGGGGGGAAGTACACCTTCGTCTGAGGACGAGAAGCATCCCCTCCACCGGAAGGAGGATGTGGTGAGCCCTCGGAAGGATGAAGGGCGGACACCCATCGAAGGAAAGAATGTGGCCTGTGGTTCGGGATCGAGGATCCCCATCAGGACGCGGGGGACCAATAAGCCGGGCCCCCTTTCTAGTAAGGGAGGGGGCCGCGAAGGGGAAGGGCGTGAACACGAGCGACACACAGAAGAAGGCTGCTGGTAAACCATGATGTAATACCATCGCAGGGTTCAAAGGTCCATGTGGAGAAATGTAGGGACCCGAGGACCAGAAAACTTATATCTGTTCCCAGGGTCTACGTCAGCAGAGTAACTACCACCACCACAGCGGTCACCACCACGGGGAGCACTAGCAAGGCAACCTACGCTACTGCCACCAGCAGGACCAGGACTAGTGTCGACACCTGCACCAGCACAGCGGGTCTGGGAAAAAGGAGGAGTGCGCCAACGAGCGTGAGTTCGATCTCGTCTCACGAGACAGGAACTAAGGAATCCTCCAAAATTCCCGTTTTGGTTCCGGATAGGAACCCAAGGGGGAGACCGGCCACAACCGGCAAGGGGGTGGGTCTACGGCAGAAGAGGGTGGCGGAAGCGGCAAGAAAAAAAGAGGAAGCCGCGAAATCCCTAGAGAGGGAAGTAGAGGAATTCCTCGGTGGGGGCATCCTTCGCTCTTTAAGCGATGTGCACCCCCTCGAGGAGGTCTTCAGGGACACCACTTCGAGGGAATTGTTGAGGGAAGTGGAGTCGGCGGAGCTGGCCTCGCAGGCAGGCCGTGTTATTGGTGCGGTTCGGCTGGTCGCACGGAGGTCCAAGACGTTGAAATAGACCTTCGTGGGGCTGCTGAACTGCGCCGCGGCGGCCTCCGAGGCGGTCCTGTCGACCCTGCTCGCCAGGATCGCAGCGCAGGAGGGGGGAGATGAAGCTGCCTCTATGGTGAGGAGAAATGGAGGGACTGACGGGGGAGATAAGAGCGTTGAGGGTGGAGAACCGGCGGCTCCAGGAAGAGCTGAATGCGACCAAGTTGGCCGCCGCCGGTCCTACCCTCGCTCCTACTCCTTCGCCCCCTCCGTAAGTAAAAGGACGTATGCGGAGGTAACGTCCGGTGAGGATCTTCGGCACGGAGAAGCAAGGCCGAACCGCCAAAGCCAAAGAAGGCGTGGAGGAGGGCGACAAAAACCACGCCCCGGGAAGCTTCAACCTCGACGGTGGAGAGGAGGGAGAGGGTAGACAACCTAATGGTCTGCGACGATAATTGCGACCTCTTTAGGAGGGAAGAGGCCACTACTCCAGTGGCAGTGTATAAGCCAGCCCTTAGAGAAATCCAAAAGGAGCTGGATGATTTTCTGGCCGTGAAAGATCTGGACCAGCTGGGGAAGGAGACCTACTACAAGCTGTCCAGGGAAATTAACTTGCTCCTGGACAAAAGTATGGATTATGACCCGGAAAGCGAGTGGCATGGGCGCATATCCAAGGAGCTCGACAAGCTGCTGAACGAGAGGGAGAGAGTGATAGAGAGTGGAAGGACTGAGAACCTGGTCTTGGGACCGGTGACGCGGACACTGGCTCCCAGCCCCGCCCCTTTCCGGCCAGAGAGACAAAAGCCAATCCGGTTGGGATTGGGGGAGGGGGGAGCTGAGCGTCAGGCGCCTGGTGCAACAAAGACTAGGTCCCAGAAGAGGAAGAGTCAGAGGAAGAGGCAAGAGGAGAAAAGGAGGCGATTCGGGAGGCGATTCGGAGGACCGATCCGGGCTGGTGGCACTGGGGCTGGGTGGCTCCCTGAGGGAAAAGAAGATAACATACCCAGGCGGCTGCTGGCGCGAGGAGGGAGGAGAAGAGGGTCCTGATTCGCAGCAGAAGGGATTGAGGGCTGTTGGGGGTGGGTTTACAGGATCCACCTTCCTCACCTTTCCTTCCTCCAGTGGTCCTGGTCCTCCTATTGTCTCCGGATTTGCTGGTTCAATGGCGTTTTCCTTGGTCGCCTCTCTCTTCCTCCGGGGACTCTGTTCCATGGGCTCCACACGGGCCAATTCCCTGTTGTCCAGGGGGAGTTCCTCCGCCCACGGGTCCAGCTTCATCGGTGTGGAGGGGCCATTCCAACCCTTCTCCTTTCCTGTCCAGGAGCGCCACTTCCCAGGGTTCGGGCTTCCTCTGGACCCCGGTCCAGACCTACTCCCATAGGAGAGGCCGGCCTGGCCTCCCCCTCTCCTAGCGGGGTCCCTCCGCCTCGGGTCGACTTCGGACGCGGGGGAGGGACGCGGGGACGGAGGTGAATGACCTCACCCCGCGCTCCCTCGCGCGTCGGTTAGGTTAGGAAAGGGGGGAGCGAGGTCCTCTGGGAAAGGGCCTTGCTCCCCCGCCCCCCAGACTGGGAACTCTAGGGGTGGGGGCGGGGCGGTGGGGGCGGGAGTCCCCTCCCGTAATAGTCACCGGAAGGCCAACCCGGTTGGCTTAGCCAACTGGGACGCCGCACCATGAACCTTTTCCTCAAGGAGAAGGGGGCGCGGCATTTGGGCGTGGGGTTCGATAACGAGCCCTGGGGCCGGGGTGTCGGGTAGGGAATGTTAGCGCAGTTCCCCTGACTCCCCTCATCTCGGTCCGACTGGTAGACACCCCGCAGGGGTTTTAGTGAGTAAGAATCTCACATAACCCTCCGCCCCTCCCAGGGAGTGGAGGGTACCCATGATGGGTTTCCCCTGCGTTATAAAAAAAAAGCTCGGGGTCCCTCGTTGGGACCGGCCTGGTCCCTCGTTGGGACCGGCCTGGTCCCTCCCTTTCCGATTGGACCAGGCCGATAGGGACCAACCAACCAACCAACCAACGGGCCGTCCAGGCCTCGGTCCACTGTCCCGGTGGAGGAAGGTGGACTGAGGTGAGAAGCCTGAAGGAGAAGAAGAGGATGAAGAGGGAGGAGAAGAAAGGACCAGCCCCTCATCCCCCTTCTCCCCAACACTCCTCGGGGAAAAAGAAGGAACTGAAGCTGAGGCCGCCAAAGTCGGCCGCCGTCACCCTCAAATGCCCGGTAGGTGAGTACCACCAATT